>NW_022589704.1:33227915-33274099 GCF_004348235.1 Phoca vitulina | reverse complement strand
CACACACACACACACACACACACACACACACACACACACACACACACTGCCCCACACACCTAGCGTCCCTTAGCAAAGTAACTAGTTTATGATTTACACTTGTCTCTCATTGGCCCTGGATCCTGGGAAACCAGATGGATGTCGTAGTAATGACAACAACCAACATTTGCATTTCCCTTCCTGGCTTATAAAGCACAAACACCCACACCCTATTTAATCCTCAGAACCACCTTGTAGGGTATATGTGTATCTTCATTTTTTTCAGAAGAGAAAGCTAAGGCTGTGAGGGGTTAATTGAGGTACCCCAAGGTCACACAATTTACAAATGACAGATCTGGGACTGAAGTTCAATGTTCATTGTCCCACTCCAAACTTCCTGCCACCCAGCAGTCTGCCCATGCAGGGAGATAAACACCCTCCCTCCCCCTAAACATTTACCATGCCCCATGTCCCAGAGCTATCTGCTAGGGAATTAGCTTCCTTACCTGGGACAATGTAGAAACAGCTGTCAGTGGGTTACCTCTCCCAGATAAAATATTTGTATTTGGATGGGGTGGCGGGGGGCGGGGGGAGTCTTCTGTTGACTAGCCTTGACCCAAAGGATTTACTATAATGGGGAGTTTTAGGTCTTATGTGGTGAATTACATTAACACCCTGGATGACTGCCTTTCCCTCCTATGTAGAAGACTTGTCACACACACTGGGCTATGGCCACATGAAATAAAGGGAAGGCATCACACAATTGTAAAGTTGCCAGCGATCTTTAACTCAGCAGACCATAGCCCAATGGTTGGGCCTCTGTGTTCTAGACGTAACCCCATCTTCTTTTCCAGCTAGCTCAGCCACTGGGATCTGGCCAAAGGCGGCCAGTTTAACCTTTCTCGGCTGAGCTAAAGGAACCATAAGCTTTTCAATAACATTCACATCACATCTCATTTGTTCTTAACGACCCCCTGTGATGTTGTATGAGATAAGTGCCATTTTCCCTTACACAGGTGAGGATGCTGAGAGATCCAGAAGGCTTAACTAAGTTGCCCAGGATCCCAGGCCAGCAAGCAGTGGTATCCGGACGAGTCTTTTCCTTTTAGAATGGTGGCTCTTCTACTCTTTCCTGCAGACCCTGCACTTCCTGGGTGTGTATGGAATGAAGCAACCACAAGTTTATCCTTCCATAAGGCTAGGCGCTGGCCAACCCTTGACTCTGCAGATGGAACAGTAACTCATGGAGACTGGTAGAACACACAGAGACCACCCTGTCCACCACCACCTTGCCTTCGGGTGTGGACCCTGGAACTCCACTATGATGTGGGTTTGGAGAGAACCCAGAGACAACTCCCTCCCAAATGGAAGCAAGGAGAAGCAAGCTCTAACTGTCTTTGTAGGTGGAGGGAGAGGTCAGGGATTGACCTAGTTATACTCTCTAAGGATGTGAAGGGTTAACTGTGTCTGTCATTTACCCTAGGACTAGCAAGAAATTGTGGGTTTAAATCATAGCAGGAAAATTCGGGGTTAGCATTAGAAGGAACTTTCTGACCACAAAGGCCACAAGGAGCTGAAGCAGATTCATATGAAAGAGGAGAGGAAGCTACTTCTTTGGAGAGCTGTAGGAAATAGGTTAGCCGCTGGGTAGTGTAGCATACCCATCATGGAGATGAGAAGATGGAGGTGTAGGATTACTAGATTTCCCTTTGAGCCTTGTGGCTAAAAACTGCTAGAAGACACCATATAAACACAAAGTGTAACTACACTTATTTTTAATTGAATAATTATTGCTTCCAATTTGGGATGATTTCAACAATGCTGCTTCTTGTACTTCTATTTTGGCTCTCCAGGGGAAATTTGAAGTTTCCTGGTAATTTATAATTTTAACCACAGTTTCCCTGAGGCAGTAAGTTTATATGGGAAAATGGTTCACTCTGAATCTTAAAATTTTTTTCTATGTTATAATTTGCCATCACACTAAACACACATGTCATTGTCTCATCAGCTCATAACTGCCGACTCCTCTAACCCTGACCATCTCCAGAACAGGTAGTTCTTCTTCAAAGAACATTTCATTGCAGTATCAGGACAAAAGTCAGGTGCCCCTATATGACAGGAGGAGAAGTTAAAGAAAAAAAAATGGAGAAATAAGGACATTCTATGACCCTGAACTTTGAAGCTTTCTCCTCCTTGGATGGGCAGAGCCTGTCCCTCACGTATGCAGATGAGGGTGCTGACTTGTACCCAGAGGCATGTGCTCGACAGCCTTTCTGGGATGGGATGGGTTTACACAGATCTACACATACTCTTTCTTGTTCTCTCTCCCTTGTGTTTATGAGATGGCTCCCAGATGAGTGAGTGGAGGCTGGGGGGACTGAATCACCAACCTGCACAGCTAAACCTGCAATCTTATTTCATCCTGAACTAGCCAGACAGCATGAACAATAAGCTATTGAATCATCCATCAAGACTATATTACAGAACAGAGCAGTGCTTCCCAACACCTCACCCTGTGGCACACGGATACAACAATACAATATAATGATAACACAAAGATAATATCTGCGATAAACAGATGAGGTTATTTGCAACCAACTGGGTGGCTCCAGCCACTCCAGACCTTCTCTAGACACCCAGTGACTGAAGGGCCAGTATTTTGTACCACAAAATGGGAGGCTCTAGAGTAGAGCAAAATGGTTAGGGTAGAACAGTGCCAGGTGGGAGAGGGCTCTGAAGTTAGATGGCTTGGATTTGAGTCCTGGCTTAGTCACTGGTGACCTTGGCTGAGTTATTTAATCTCTCAGTGTCTCAGCTTGCTCATAGATGTAATGGGGTTAATAATAGTACTTCATGGGGCTGTTCTTTTTTTTTTTAAGATTTTATTTATTTATTTGTCAGAGTAAGAGAGAGAGAGTGAGCGCACAAGCAGGGGGAAAGGCAGAGGGAGAGGGAGAAGCAGACTCCCCGCCGAGCAGGGAGCCTAATATGGTTCTGGTTCTTCCACCCACTCCAGGTGGACTCCTGCTAGATATGTCACCTCACCTCTCTGGACTTCATGCCCCTCGTGGATTGAGAGATGATGGTTGACCAGATGGCTGCAGAGGTCTTTTCTGCTCTAATATGTCATGGCTGTTCTGTAGTACAGAATTACATAGGATGGTATGTATGTGCCTGGTGGCTAGGCCCCAATGTGCAGCACCAGTGTCTAGGATGATTAACACAAAACAAGTTAATGTTTACTGTGAATCAAAACACACCAACACATCCCCACCTGCAGTAAGAACTTCAGTTTGCCATGTTGCCCTCCCAATAGCTGAATTCTAAATTGGAGCCTTTTTTACCTCAAGAATAAATCTATAAATAAGTCTCCTAGGTAACATCTCGTTAGCTTCGTTACTCAAAGCTCTTGAAAATAATAAAACTGCAAATCTGTTTAAAAATAGTAATTCAGACATCTCACTTATTCCTCCCACCCAATTAATCTGAATTAGTAAAGCATGTTCATTTCTGCTCAGAAACCATTGGGTAAAACACACAGGCTTATATTCATGCATGAGAAATACAATTTTTAAAAATGCTGTTTCCCAGCATCTGGGATTATTCTTTCCTAAGCCTGTTTTATTTAGAGGTGGTTACAACATGTACATCCTTCTTGCTGTTAAAAATTAATATTTTAGCCCAAACAGTCATGCAGAAATAACAGCCAGAGCAACATCTCAATTTAATCCTGATGGTGACAAGAACTATCTCCCATCTTCTGGGTTGAGGAGAATTTGCTCTCCATTTACCCTATCCTCTAGAGAGGATGGTCCTCTGGAGCCATTTCTCACACCTCCTGGAAACCAGCTGTATTGCTCTTGCAAAGCCACACCAGAATGTCCTAGCAGAAGGGAGTTAGGGCAGAGACATGTGGCCTGAAGGATCTGGCAGAACAAAGTCCCACCAAGCAGGGCCTGCGGCTTCACTTTGTTTTCACTGACATAAATGCCCTTCCTCCATGAAGCCCAGCCCAGGCCTGTGTGAGAAAGACTTTTCTGGAGTTTGGACACCTACCACAGGCTCAAAACACTGCCAGTCCCACCCAATGAGGAGAACAATGTCTTCGAAGGCTTGGAAAGAGCTCTGACCTGCCCCTCAGGAACAGATGGGCTGGCAGCCTGGAGCCCAGCCAGGTGCGACAACTGCTCATCCTCAGAGGCATCTTGTGGGGCTGTGGGGGGACAGTGGCATTCATGGAGCTGCGCCCTGGGCGGGGGGAAGGGCAAGATGAATGTGGCCAGGACTTTTATTGCCCGTTGCCTTTGACAAACGACGATGGGTAGCAGAATGAGTTCGCCAGCAAAGAAAACACAACTCTAGCAGCCATGGAGTCCTTCGAGAAGTGTATTTTGTCTCTCCTAGTCGCATGGCCATCATCACGGCAGAAAGAAGCAAGCCCTGGAGTGTGGCCTGGACCGACCAGGCTCTTCCAGGGCTTGGTTCCTGTGGGAGGCTGAATAATGGCCCCCAAAGATATCCAGATCCTAATCCCGGGAGCCTGTGAACATTACCTCATATGGCAAAAAGGACTTGGCAGGTGTGATTAAATTAAGGATCTTGAGATGGAGAGATTATCCTGGATTATCTGGATGGGCCCCAAATGCAATCACAGGTGTCCCTATCAGAGGGAGGCAGGGAGAGACTTGACTCCAGAAGAGGAGAAGGTGATATGAGGAATGAGGACTGAAGCAGATGGGAGGAAGGGGCCACAGGCCAAATGACAAGGCAGCCAAGAGAAACTGAAAAAGGCAAAGAAACAGATTCTCTTCCAGAGTCTCCTAAAGGAATGGGTCCTGCTAGCACCTTGACTTTAGTCCAGTGAAACTGATCTCAGACTTCTGGCCTCCAGGAAGTGCCATAAGAGTATAAATTTGTGTTGTTTTAGGCCACTAAATTGTAGTAATTTGTGTCAGTGGTAATAGGAAACTCAAAAAGTTCCTGTGGAGGTGGTGGCGGGGGGGGGGGGGGGGGGGGGGCAGATGCTCCAGATGCAAGGTCTCCCTTTATGGCAGAGGGACTCCTGAATGACAAAAAGGAGCATCAGTGCACCTCTGGGCAGATATTCACACAGCCTGAGCACTGCATCTCTGGTCAACACTGGGAGTGTTCAGGGCAGGGATGGTGGAAGGAAACTGTCATCTATTGAGCATCTATATGTGCTTCACTGTTCACGTATTATCTTATTTAACCCCCATAGCAAAGATGCTAGCACTTCATTTTCTGATGAAGACACTGAGCTCAGAGACTTCAGGTCACTTGCTCGAGGTCACACAGTTGGTCAGCATTCCCCAGGGGTGTTTAGCTGTACACCCTGCCCTGTGTTCCCCTTCCTTAGGAATCCTCCCTAGTAAGAGATTAGATGAGGCAGTTGCTATGGCTGTAGTTCCAAGGAGTTCATTCATTCATTCACCCATTTATTCATTCATTCACCTATTCATTCATTCACCAGTGTTAGGTCCTGTGCCGTGGGAAAAGGGTGACCTTCTGCCTCAGGTCACTTATAAGCCAGGGAACAGACATTCACAAAACAAGTTATGTGGGTATTTCCCTCTAAAAAGTCCACTACCTGGGCGCCTGGGTGGCTCTGACGTTAAGCGTCTGCCTTCGGCTCAGGTCATGATCCCAGGGTCCTGGGATGGAGCCCCACATCGGGCTCCCTGCTCCGCGGGAAGCCTGCTTCTCCCTCTCCCACTCCCCCTGCTTGTGTTCCCTCTCTCGCTGTGTCTCTGTCAAATAAATAAATAAAATCTTTAAAAAAATAAAAAGTCCACTGCCCACCTCAGGCAAGACAATTGGCACAGAGGATCATGCAGAGCCACAATGAAAATTATTTTATTTTACCAAGGAGGAACTAAAGCTTGGTCTTGGTGACTTGTCAGAACAGAAGGAAGAGGAACTGGGATTCTTCATGCCAAGGGGAAACCACTGGTTTGCAATCAGAGAGTTTTCCTGGAGGTGTAAATAAGTTTGCCTCGGGCCCAACACACCGTGCACACCAAGGGTGGGTGTTGGTTGACGCTGGGCCAGTTTAGGGATACAGGCTATGGCTGGGAACAGTTCTGCTAGACTCGATCCGAAGTTTAGCGTGGACTGACTTCTACCACATCTGGCTCTGTGGGAGGCAAGGACAGGACCTAAAACTTGCACCTACATCAGCTGCTCTGTGCCTGGGGTATAACAGACAAGCACTGTTGAGTTCTTACTGGGTATTCCTCTCTTCATATCCTCGCCCAGCAATGATGCTGACTCTGTGTCCCATTTGGTCTGCTGTTGTTTCACATAGGATGCTTTCAGTTGCAAACAACAGAAAATCCAATCCAAATCAGCTCAAATAAGCAAGGAAATTTATTGGCTCCATTTAACTGAAAAGTCTGGAAGTAGGGCTGGCTTCTAGGGAGGCTTGTTCTAGTGCCTCCAACAATGCAACCAGACCTTTTTTTTCCCTCTCATTTCTCAGCTTTATGTCCTCATCTGACTCTTCCCGCATGAGGTTTTCTTCTCATGACCCCCAAGATGGCTGCCAAGACACCCACACTGAGTCTTGTTGGCCTGAATGTGCTGACTAGGATGATGTTCCCAACTGGGAGCCAACCAAGAAGGCCAGGAGAAATGTAATGCACTGATGGTTGAAAGCAGATCACACACTCCCTCCTAGGACTGGGGGTGGAATCACCTAGGTGCATACAGCTGAGAAGGGAAGGAAGGATGATTCCCCACAAGAAACTGGGGATGTTATTAAGAAGGGAAGCGGAGAATGGAGAGATACTGGGGAGCCAGCCAAAATGTCTATGAAATGTCTATAAAACTGATAGAGTTTTGTTGTTGTTGTTTTCATCTTAAATGAACAAATTTTCTACCCTTCTTAATACTTCCTTGAAATGAATAATCTTGCAAGGGCTTCCTTAATTGGGTACTTATGATATCACATACTCCTTAACACTCCAATGAACAGATTTCTTCTTCATTAAGGCTACAGGGCTTTTAGATGTCAGCTCTTCCCTCTGTTCGCTGTGCTTCCCCTAAAAGAAGCAGTGCTGAAATATTGCCCTTAATTAATCACAGGCCAATTATCTAGTTTGTGGATTATCAGGACTCCTCCTTTTTCTTCCCTGCTTTTTAGCCATCCCCCTGTTCATTAACAAGCCTGCCTGAAAAAATCGGGTAAAAAAAAAGAAGAAGAAGAAAAGAAAAAAGAAAAAGAAAACAGAGCTCCAAATCAGCCAGTTTAGCAACTTACCAACCTTGGAAAATTTTTTGCGGAGGAAATTGAAAAGAAATGATGGCATGAGATTATCTTGAATTTCTATGATCTGTGATAATTTTATTGACTCCTTCCCCAAGCCCCTTCCACCTCTACCCCCAACCTCCATAGCGAAAACAGCTGAATTCTCCAGAAAAGGCACATTCCTTAGACACCCAGACATTTCAAATAGCTCTACTCCTGTTCTCTCATTTCCCCAGTATCTCAATAACTTCTTTAAACAAACTTTTTTTTTTAAATCAAAACTATTGCTTTGAGATCTATTGGAAGAGTAACACTCAACCCTACTGCCCAAATTGAGAATTCAGGCCCCACATCTGTTTCCTAGTGAATAGGAATCAGATAAGCAAAGTAGCCCTTGCTAAATCAGGTGAACAAAGTGAAGGGGGTTGCGGGTGAGGTGGGGCCACTGGGCACCCCTCCCAGCAAGGCAGAGCACCTCCATCACCTTCATCAAGCACCTGGCCACCATTTCCACTCACCACTCACATCTAACTAACCCCTTCTAACTCTGGTTGGCTGGACTAGAATGATGATGACCTCCTAGGGCTTCAATCTCCTCAGCAGAATTTAAACAAAAAGGAAAAGGATATCCTTTCTGTTTTTCCAAGGAACATTTTCCCAGTATCTAAAAACACACCACTTCCCTTTGGGATATGTCTTTCTCCTAGCTACACCTGGTGGAACAGAGACTTCTGATTCGGCTACTAGATTAGGGTAGTTATTAGAAGGATCCATCTCTGGGGCGCCTGGGTGGCTCAGTTGGTTGAGCGTCCAACGCTTGGTTTTGGCTCAGGTCGTGATTTCATGGGTTATGTCCTGAGTTGAGTCTGCTTGAGGGCTTGAGGATTCCCTCCCTCTGCCCCCCCCCCCCCCCGTGTGTGTGTGCGCGCACGCACGCTCTCTCTGTCTAAAATGAATAAATAAATAAGTCTTAAAAAACAAAAACAGGTTATTTAAAGAAGAAGAGGAGGAAGAGGAAGAAGAAGAGGAAGGATCCAGCTCCTTCATACCATAATGTGAGAGTAACCCAAAGTAGGTTCAGTAATGAAACTAGGGGAAGTGTTTTCAAATCCAAACTGCTAGTCCCACAGTCAAGCCTGTAAGTCTTGGTGGGGGAAATGAGAGCCAGAGACTTGCCTTAGTCAGTTCCGGCTGCTATAACAAAATAGACTGATGGCTTATAAACAACAGAAATTTATTTCTCATAGTTCTGGAGGTTGGGGAGTCCAAAGTCAAGGTGCCAGCAGATCTGGTGTCTGGCAAGTGCCCACTTCCTGGCTCATAGATGGTTGTCCATTTGGCTTTTCACTATGTCCTCACAGGGTAGAAGAGGAAGGGAGCTCTCTGGGGTCTCTTTTACAAGGCCACTAATCCCATCATGAGAACTCCACCCTCGTGACCTAATCATCTCCCAAAGGCCCCACCTCCAAATACCATCACATTGGGAATAGGCTTCAACCTATGAATGCTGTTGCCACACACACAGGCTGTCGCGGAGCTGTCACTTCCTTTCACTGGCAGTGGGGCATGGCCCAAGTGAGTGGCACATTTATGGCAGAGTTAAGTCATGCAGTGACAACCTCTCCCAGCAACCCACGCCCTTGGCAAGGTAGAGGTGACTGTTACCATGGCAGCGTAATGCAGTGCTGGGCTCAGAAACAGAAAAAAACTGGACTCCAGATCCACTTTTGCGCCCAGCCCTGTGGCCCACTGAGGCAAGTGACAACCTCTCTGAGCCTTCGTTTTCTCCTCTGGAAATGTGAACCTCAATAAACCTCACAGGGTTGATCTGAGGCTCAAATGCACTAATGCACAGAAATGTATGCAAACTGTGCTCCAAAGGTGGATAATGATAATGACCACCTTGATGTCAGCATACACACCTGCCTTCCGATGGCCACAAACAATAAGTGAGTGAGAGCGGGGAGGGCATACCCCACACTGGAGCACCCATGGGTGCCTTCCCTCATGTGGGTAATTGGCCCCATAAAAATCCAAGTTCCGACTCTGCTCAAACTTGGTTGACTTCACAGCTGCCTCTCATCCCCACTGCGGGACATGTCATCTTCCCATTGCCCAGCATTTACAGCTCCGTCTGCCAACTGAGGATGGAAAACATCTGTCTTGGGCTGTATGATTTCATTCGCTTCTCCAGTCTCATTATGGCCCTAATGATCAGCACCAGGCACTGTGCTGAGCACTTTACATATACATTATGTAATCCTTATTTGTAGGTGACAGGATAATCATAGTTGTTGTTGTTATCCCATTTTTTACACAGAAAGAATCCGAGGCCCAGAAAAGAGGAGTAACTATAAACTTCCCCAGGATCGCGTGGCTAATAAGAGACAGAGCCAGGTAGCAGAACTGCCAGGGTCTGCCTGACGGTGCATTCTCTGACCATTGAACTTTACTGCCTCTCTGTTCCCTTTGCCCAGATTGCAGGGAGGTCCCCAGCAGGTTACGAAGGACAGTCAGGGCCTGTCATTTCTGGGCCCTAAAGAAAGGCTAAGGCTTCCTTCCTGGATCCTGGCACCTCCTCCTTGAGGTGACTGGGCCTCTGGACCCCCACTGAGTTTCATGCAGGACCTCTGGATGAGAACCTACTCCCCCCCCACACACACACCCAACAGGTTCACAGATAAATGGATGCCCAGGAAGGGAATAGCTGCTTACATCAGCCGGCCTCAGGAACCTGAGGATTAATTGCCCTGCAAGCAGCTTGTTAGAGGCTGTGTTGGCAGATGAGGAGAAGCAGCAATAGAATCAGCCAATTAAGCAGCCAATGGTGCTGAACTAAACGTGACCTCGTACTTAATTGTGGATGTTGTTTCTCAGCAGTTTCTCACCAGTTTGGGTTTGGGAGAAAGAATGGGATGGTGAGGGGAGGGTGAGTGGCAAGAGGAGACTCCCATCTCTTTCTTTCTTAAGGAGACCGGAGCGGTGAGGATTCAGTGATTCCCAGCACAGGACAGCTGGGGAGGGGTAGGCAGCCTCTTGGCTGTAGCCCACAGGTAGCAGGCAGATGACGAAGGGACAAGGCCTTGTCCGTTGAATGAAACATTTCCAAACAGGCCAGAGCCCCAGACTCGGGGCCACATCTCTAACAGGGGTTAGGGTACAGTGCCAGAGGCAGGAGCCTGTGCGACACAGCACGAGCCTGGGCTATACTTTCAGAGAGCTCGCACACAATTTGAAAACCTCTCCTTCCTCTCTACTCATGCCACCGGCATGATGATGAGGGAGCCGCTTGGTCCCCTCCACACTTTCTTCATAAAGTACCTGGAGCACCATATTCAGAAGACACGTGAGCCTAGAAAACAATGGAATAGGGAGCTCGGGTGGAGGACGAGACAATAAGGCCTCCACACCTAGTTGGGACTGGCCAGTCTGCCTACTTCACCAATGACGTAGTTAGGGCATTAGGGCGCCTTCCAGATTTCCCCCTCAAGAAACAACTTGCCTTTGAGCTGCAAGGAGTGCAGTGAGCTAACAGCTGCCCTGTGGAGCCTTCAGGCCCCACCTCAGCTCTGAGGCCAACTCTTCCTTGCCGAGGCCCCAGGCGGTGACTGAGCAGCCAGGAGTACTAGGGCTTGACTGACTCTGCTGAGGTGGGACTCCTCTAATGGGCTCCCTTGGCTCCAGAGCTCCCCGTTTGGTTGGCTGAGACTCCGTCAGATCGATGTTATGTGCGGAGGCTCTCCCTACACAGTTCTGCTTACTCACCGTTTTATCTTTCACAGGTATTACCCCCTGAACTCATCTGTCCAGTCTGTCCAGGCTGTCATAAAAAAACACCACAGACTGGGTGCTTTAGACAACAGATAGTTATTTTCTTACAGATCTGGAAGCTAGAAATTCAAGATCAAGGTGCCACTAGAGTTGGCTTCTGGTAAGGACCCTTTTCCTGGCTGGTAGATGGTCACCTTCTCACTTTGTGCTCACATGGCCTTTCCTCTATGTAAGTAGAGAGGCTCTTTCTCTTCTTATAAGATCCTATCGGATCAGGGCCCCATCTATATGATCTCACTTGACCTTAATTACCTCCTTAAAGTCTCTACCTTCAAATAGAGTTATACTGGGGTCTTGGGCTTCAAGATATGAATTTGGACAGGACACAATGTAATCCACAACACCCCCCAAATAAATTTAGATTCCTGACTCCGTCTTCGAATCTGCTTCCCAGAAGAACTAACCAACACAACCTTCTACCTAGGAGCATGTCCCATACCTAAAGGGCTATTCCTTTCTCCCCATTTCCTCCTAGCCCTAATCTGACTCCCCAGCAGATGTCCCCTCCCTGATTGCTCTTGTCCCAGTCCCACAGAATATGTCAAACCAGTGTTTTCCCAGCTAGTGCCCACACTGGCTTCTCCCAAGTCCCAGGCTCCCAGAAAAGTAAATCTGATCCCCAAACTTGAGATGTTCTAATCAACAAGGGGGAAATGTCACAGGCTGAAGAAAGTTTTTGCCTCTCAGATCTAGATTCTAAGTCTGCAGGAGTTTCTGACAAAGCATAGATATAGACTGAATGCCTCCACAAGGAGTGAGGTGCCAAAGGTAAGAGGCGTGGAGCCGGCTTTGGGAGCAGTCCGTTAAAGGTGGGTTTGGGTGGTGGAGACGCATGGAGAATAGAAGCACCAGAGATACAAACGGACAAGGGAACCCAGAAGAGGGAGTGATTAACTCAGCTTGGGAGGACCCCGGAGTACTTTTTAATACAGGCAGCAAGGCACAGTGCCCAGACCAGCAGCACTGAGTGTATGGTACATTAAGATAAGGTTAGAATGATAGGGTGTACTTAAATAATGCAGGACTTTGAATGCTAAGATATTTGGATTTTATTTTGTTGGTATTGGGAAGCCATGAAGGGATACCTCCATAGGAGTGATCAGAGTTTTAGAAATACAGGTTCTTGGCAGGACAAAAATGTAGGGATAAGAGGTGAGTAGAATAGTTAAAGACTGTTCTAACAGTGAAAGCAGGCATGATAAGGGCCTGACTAGGTCAGAGAAGTGGCTATGGAAAAGAAGGGTAAGATCAGAGATTTACTGCAGAGGAGAATGACCAACAAGATCGGACATGGGGCCAGGGGATGCAGAGAAGATGTTGGGGTCATGAGTCTGAATGATCTACAAACTGACATTAGAATGGGGTTGAGTCAAAGAGGAAGAGTATGGGCTGAGATGAAGGCAGTTGGACATGGAGTTCTGGAGTCTGGGAGAATGGTAAGATTAAAGATACAATTCTGGAAGTGCCAGAATTCACACTTCTGGTTCAGGTGCTGAAAAAGAAGAGAGAGAAAGTGAAAAGAGAAGAGAAAACCCAAAACCAAATCTTGGGGCAGCCTCCATTTACTGGAACTGGGTCCAGGGAATGATTGCGAGGACATCATCAGAGATTGGTGGCGGGGGTGGGGAGGAAAGACAGAAGCTCTGGAAAGAGTTCTAAGTCGAATGGGATGGTTGACAATGACAGTGCTATAGAGAGGTCACTTTGTGAAGCATAAGGATCTAGATTATTGAGAGACTACCAGTGGAGAACACTGGGGGCTGGGGGAAGGGGGTGTGACAGCAAAGTGAGAGTTGTGGGCAGAGGACAGTCCTGCTGGGTTGAGGTAGGAACTGAAGGCAGGGAAATGAGGTAGGGAGTGCTGACTCCTCTTTCAGGATGTTTGTTGAAGATTAAAAGGAGAGAAGGCAGCCTAAGTTTATGTAACAAGGCCCCAAGAGTTGTTAATCTAAGAACATAAAATTTAGAAAAAAATTTTATTTGAAAATAATTTCAAATATACAGACAAGTTGCAAGAATATAAATTGGACACAATACCTATTTTTTACTCAGATCCACCTATTGTTAACATTTTGCCCATTTGTTTCATCATTTGCACTCTTTTATATATATGTATGCATATATGTAAATCTATGTGTTTACATAAATGTACATATGTTAGGTAAAACATTTTTCTGAATCTTTTGAAAGGAAATTCCTATGTCACGGCCCTTTACCGCTAAACACATCAGTGTGTATTTACTAAGAACAAAAATATTCCCTTACATAACCACAGTATATTATCAACTTCAGTCAATTTAGTATTGATACAATCCTTTCTTTAACTGATCTAATAATGTTCTTTATCACCTCCCCTCACCAAACTGAGGTGAGTGTGTAAGCCGGCCTCTCTTCATAGATTCTCAGCAGCTGTAGCCCCTGGGGTGGGGGTAGGATTTGGGTCGAGGGGGTGGTCTCCTCCATCAGCAGGCACTTAAGCCATGTATCAGTGGCCAGTGACCGGGGTTCCTGAGAACATGGGCAGGATATGGGTCTACCTAGGAGGTGAGCAGAGGTCAAAAGACAGAATTGTGTAGAGGTGAGTCAGGCTGACCTCCATATCAGCTACACTCTTGACCTGTGTGTCAGAAGAATTCCTTTTGATGTCCTTTCTCACTTTTATGAAAGAAAAACATGTATCAGTTTTCTAAGGCTTGTTGAGCTGAGTGAACAGTACTTTACATTGGCTCTGTATTCTCTTTGGGCAAAGGATGTGTTTCTGAGCCTATGTTAAGATACCCATGTCACTGGGAATGGATCCCTCATGGAATCCAAAACCATCTCCAGGACTTTATTATTTGCTTAAATGAGCAAATTGCTGAAGCCATTCTAGGATGCTGGTATGTTTCTGCTAACGTCTCCACAGTCTTTGGCCTGTGAGGGACGCCTTCAGGTTTTTATCCTTTTCGAGGCTGTTCACTTCCTGCATCGGCCACTTCTAACTGAGACAAAATATACCTGGTACTTTATCAACTATAAACACAAAAACCAATGTGACAAGGAGGCACAAACAGAGGTTTTTCTGACCTGAATACTTTTAGTGGGATTATTTGGCAACACAGAAAATTTGTTCTCCTTAATACCTCCTTGTGGATCTTGGCAATCCCATTATTTCACACATATTCTTTTTACCAGATGAAAATTACATATCCCATTGTAGTTCCTACTTTGTGTTGGCTGCCAGAAATCCCAGAGCCATATTAAATACTCAATCACAACAAATATATTAGCATAGATAGTTCTTTTGTTTTATCTCCATTTACCGTATATATGTATATATCTGACTTTTCTTCTATTTATATATATATATATATATATATCACCATTTCCTATAGCTCTGTGGGTATCTATGTATAACCATCTTTCTACATGTGATTTTATTGTACATGTGTCTTTAACATTGAACATCCTGAAGTCCTTTTTGGAAGCAAATGGGTGCCTCCTAAATATATCATTCCTTACAAGACACTCGTCTCATTCCGGCCACTTACTCAACCCCTTCCACAAATAAAAGCAAGTCCAAGACATTTTCTCTCGTGCCTGTTAACTACCCCTCCTGGTCCCAACTATAAATGGCCTCGCCACAGAAGGCAATTTGGTTTGGGGCAGGAGCTCTTAGTTAAAATAGAAACTTCTCTCCTTGGATTACATCCTGGGTCCCTGTGTGTATTTAATTTCCTCTGGGGAATTCGAGTCTGATGCTGATATCAACCAAAGGGAATGCTGGTCCAGAGGGGCACAACCTTCCCAAGCTGACTTTTGTAAGAGAGAAGGAGAGAAAGCCTGGCCTTGGGGAGGTGGATGCTCCCCAGCCGCAGCAGAGAAAGAGGAGAGGATCAGAGGGCAGAGTTTCCTCACAGGTGATCCTTCTTCTTACCAATGTGGACTCCTAATTGATTACCAGCTCAGGTCTGAAGAGTGGGACCAAGAATACCAATAGGTCTGTGAGGAACTTTCGAGGTGTTTTTCCCCTGTGACATAGAAGACATCCCAAGTCAGGGAAGATATTTTCTCTGGTGGTTGGTTCTGGAGCCAAGTCTATATTGGCTCTCTGCAGGTTTCTAAGAGGAACCAGAGAAGTTACCAAATAGATATGGAGGTGAGGTCACTTTGCCCTGTCTCCAGCATAGAAAATGATAATGAAAGCTAACATTTGTACAGATTTTTCAAGCATCAGGTATTGTTCCGAGCACTTCACACACACACACACACACACACACACACACACAATCGCCCGTAAGTATATTATCATTACCCTATTTTACAGAGGAGGAAACTGAGGCTCATGGAGGATAAATAACTTGCCCAAGCTGACACAGCTAGTAAGGGGGCAGAGGCGGCTCTTGACCTCAGAAGTCTGACTGGTGAGTTTGTGTTTCCTACTCTGTATTAGATACTCATCCAGCAGCCAGCACACAACTCTCAGATGGCCCTCTCCCACGTAAGCCAGAGGAAACAGACCCCGGAGTCCCAAGCAGGGTATCGTATTGCTGTCCAGCCCCTGAGAATTCCAGAGAAAACTCATTCACTGGAACTGTGTCAGCCAGAGACAATATAAAGTGTGCTGATTTGGGGTTTAGTTATACGTTTCTTGAAGAATTTCAGAAACATCACTCTTCAAACTTCTAGAAGAAGCTAAGAATTTAGATCACATATTCATTTAAAACACATTGTTTAGGGGCCTCCTGCATGCCACACACTTCGCTGGGCCCTAGAGAGAGAACTCAGCCTCAGTGGTCCCTGCGCTCAGGACACCACCAGTCCCAGAACGTGACATACGGGGATAAAGAGGGAAGGACGCTTCCCCATGTAAGGGAAGGCCTGAGTTGGGGGGTCCCAACCTACTATTAACCTGCTGTGTGAATTCACCTAAGCCCTGTGGCCCTCAGTTTCCACAGCTGTAAAGAAGTGGTTCTGGACAGTATGTGAAGAAGTCTCCTAGCTCTAAAGTTTGATTCTAATGGCAGTTGCTGTTAATGCTTTTCACTAACATTAACAAACATCTTCTTCTGAACCAACCACTGAGACAGGCTCTATCGCATACATCTCTAATTTTTCAAAGAGGCACCCAAAAAATGCAGTGAACAATTAAGAAGATGATTTTAGTCAGGCTATTGAAACAGGGAAAATGCTTATTAATGAGGAATATATCAAAGAAAAGGAAGAGGGGCACCTGGGTGGCTCAGTTGGTTAAGGGTCTGCCTTCGGCTCAGGTCATGGTCTCCAGGTCCTGGGATCCAGACCCACATTGGGCTCCCAGCTCATCGGGGAGTCTGCTTCTCCCTCTCCCTCTGCCTCTCCCCCTACTTGTGCTCTCTCTGTCTCTGTCTCTCTCTCTCTCAAATGAATAAAATCTTAAAAAAAAAAATCAGGAACTTGACATTTCTTTAAAAAAAATAAATTCCACCTGTTTTTCCACCAGTGTCCTCTTACTGTTCCAGTATCCAATCCATGATTCCACATTGCACTTAACATATATGCCTGTGTGGTGCTTTTTTTTTTTTTTTTGAGTTTACTTATTTTTAAGTAATCTCTATACCCAACATGGGGCTCAAACTCACAACCCTGGGATCAAGAGTCCTATGCTCTTCCGACTGAGCCAGGCAGGCGCCCCAACACACATGCCTTTTGACTGATTGAAAGACTCTTTCATGAGGCCTACTAAGCGCCAGGCATCACCCTACGTGTTGGAGAGCCAGTGAAACCAAAAGTCCTGGTTTATGGGCACATAGAGGACACTATGGGGACAGTGGCTTATTGTCTGCTCTGTGCTACTTAGATGTGAGGAGGCTTTATCACCAAGGACTAGTGTGTTTAGTCTGAATCCTATTGCAAACAGGTGTCCAGCTCACTGGCTATCAGCGAGAGGGGCCTCAGGATTAGGGCAGTTGGGTTCCCCAGTCTCTGCCCCCCAACTCCTGGCAGCATTTCTGAGCTCATGATGTGACCTCTATTAGTCTCCACGTTGGGCTACCCCTCTGGAGCCCTGTGCTGAAAGGTTAGCACCTTTGAAATCAGATAAAGGGCGCCAAGACACAGCTGTGTTTGTTTTATAAATTAAAGGGTGAATCATTAAAATGATTGTTTTCCCGAAAATAAAGAGATTAAACGGGTCTCCCTTCTCCCCTGCACCTCACTCTTCTTTTTCCAGTTTGTCTCCAAAGGACTCTAGCTTCATGTTAAAGAGCAAAGAATTATCTCTGTTTCAATCTTGGGGACTGAGCGGGCTCCATAACAATTATAATCTCTCATCTGAACCCGCCTGGAGGCAAGGGGGCCACTGAAGCCAAATTCTTTCCAGTATTAACTGCCATTCAAATGGATACAGGAGAATAATTGAGCCCAGTCCTTTATTGTTGGGAGAGGGGGGTGGCTCAAGATGGTTCTCAAACTCACCTGTTTAGTACTTTTCCCTTAACCCTCTTCTGTGGAAAGTTCGGTGCATATTAGAAATTTAAGATTTTAATACAGAAAAGGGGGGAAAAGAGGATAAAATAAGCATGTGAAAGTGCTTAGAAAATTACCTGACACTCAGTAAGTACTCAGTAAACTTTAGTTATTGTCACTATATTTAAAAGGTCTGTGAGGGACATTTGTACTTAATTTGGAAGGCAAGGGGGAGCCTTCAGGGTTTTTAGAAGGATGACATGATTGAACTGGAGTGGTGGTCTTCAAGGAGCTTACAAACTACTAAAGTCCTAAATCATGCATACAGAACCAGACACAGGGTGGTAAATACAGTAAGTAGCTAATAATAATACGAAGTCACTTTACCTGCATGAGGTCATTTCCTCCTCCTCTCAAGCCCATCTGGTAGCCATTATTTTATCCCCAGTTGACAGATGGAGAAACAGAGATTAAGAAACTAGTAAAAGCCGAACTCGGAGCCCAGGTGGTATCACATCTACCCTACTCCCAGAGAGGTATGGGGAGGGTCTTATCTACCCACCTGCTCCGCACCCACTCCATCACAGTGCATCCTGAGTGTGGTGCACCTGTTGGTGTCTCTCTTCCCTCTAGACTTCAGGGCGGAGTCCACATCTTCTCACCTGTGTACCTTGAGGGCTAGCACAGGGGCTGACTTGTGTGGAAATTCAATAAAAACTGTGTTAAATACACAGGGTTGCCTGGCTGGCTCAGTCAGAAGAACATGCGACTCAATATCAGGGTCGTGAGTTCAAGCTCCACGTTGGGTGTAGAGATTACTAAATATAATAATATGAAATAAATAAGCAAGCCAACAAACAAATACACAAAGGAATGTGAATCCCAGGCATCCTTGCCTAAGAACTCCTTTCCTCCTTGTTCTGTTGACTAATCTCACGCTATTTCTTTTTCTGGGACAAAGGGGTGAACCTGTGGCCTATTTTACCAAAACATCATGGACAATTAGCAATGGGAACTCTAAAATGCTCAGGGAATGCAAAAATGCAGCCAATGTAATTAATTGTGGTCTGTTCCCTGACCTCCGTAATGAAAGAAGATCCTTAATTTTTTTTTAATGGGAAAATAAAGAGCCTTACCCCCTTCAAGCCAGCATGGATGATCTACCCCATGAGCAAATGCTGAGGCGGCCTGGGACATCAAGACAGAAAATGGTCTTTAAGCCTGGAGGTTTCTAGGGTCAATCTATAAAGATAAGTGTTCTGTGAGAGTTATTGTGCCCATGTGAGACTTCGAGAATTGGGGTAAACCTCACGCTCTGCTTGTAGCACAAGCAGTGAACAAAAGGAAATGAACTCTCTCAATTAACACTAACAAAATGGACTCTTCCAGTAGACAGTAGAAATTCTTAATGTGAGGACCCAATGTTGAGCTCTTGCTCAATTTCTGGAGCTCCCTCCAGGCCTCTGAATTATCCACCAAAAAATACCTAAGGAGAGGGTGGGGTGGGAGGGATGGGGTGACTGGGTGATGGACACTGGGGAGGGTATGTGCTCTGGTAAGCGCTGTGAATTGTGCAAGACTATTGAATCTCAGATCTGTACCTCTGAAACAAATAATGCAATATATGTTAAGAAAGAAAAAAAAAGAAGAAGAATGTAGCAGGAGGGGAAGAATGAAGGGGGGGAAATCGGAGGGGTAGACGAACCATGAGAGACGATGGACTCTGAAAAACAAACTGAGGGTTCTAGAGGGGAGGGGGGTGGGAGGATGGGTTAGCCTGGTGATGGGTATTGAGGAGGGCACGTTCTGCATGGAGCACTGGGTGTTATGCACAAACAATGAATCATGGAACACTATATCTAAAACTAATGATGTAATGTATGGGGATTAACATAACAATAAAAAAATTTAAAAAAATACCTAAGGAGAAATTAGAGAAGGAGGAAAATAAGGAAGTCCACCTTGTATGGTCCAACAGCCACAAAGCCCTACATTTTAAAAGTACTAAATGGCTCGGGGAGCCTGGGTGGCACAGTAGGTTAAGCGCCCGACTCTTTGATTTCTGCTCAGGTCATGATCCCGGGGTCCTGGGATCCAGGCCTGCGTCAGGCTCCATGCTCGGCAGGGATCTACTTGGGATTCTCTCTCTCCCTCTCCCTCTTCCCCTCCTGCTCATGCTGTCTCTCTTTCTCTCTCATAAATCAATAAAATCTTAAAAAAAAAAAAGTACTAGATGGCTCAGAATGAAACACTAAGCAGCCCTCAGAAAACTCCCGAAAACCAGGCTGAGCCCAGCCAGCATTCCCTGGAGCGGAGGCCCCATTTACCAGCCTCTGGGTGCGGAGCTGGGTGGGACTGGGAAGACAGGTCCCCTTTCCTTTCCTTCTGCGACACTTGATCCCCTCCCTGGGGCCTATGTTATTTAATGAGGCAGAACTTCCCTTTCCCCTAATATTGCGCTCCAGCTAGGCCGCTTCTGGTTCCCACAGGTGTGTGCAGGTTTGAGGCACTCTGTACTGCTATAAAAGCTTCAGGCAGGGATTTGGAACACGAGCAGAGCAGCTGCCTCCTTGGGTTGCAGAGGCTGGGGGCGGGCAGCAGAGGCTGAGGTTTGCTCCAGTACCGCACTCCGAAGACAGCCCCCTCCAGTGCGCCCACCCGAAGGCAGTAGCCAGCTGAGGAATATGAGGTTGCTTTTGGCTGGGCATTTAACAACTGTTTGCTTCTCCACTTATTTCATGTTTTTGAAAAGAATTTCAGCTTTACTGGGGTATAATTGGCAAAATTGTAAGATATTTAGAGTGTACATTGTGGTGATTTGATATACATACACACTGTGAAAAGATTTCCCCCGGTTAGTTAACTTACATAACTTACATCATCTCACATATTTATCTTTTTAAAAAATATTCTATTTATTTATTTGAGAGACAATGTGCACAAGCAGTAGGGGGAGGGGCAGAGGAAGAGGGAGAGAGAGAAAATCTCAAGCGGACTCCTGCCGAAAGTGGAGCCCTACGAGGCGCTTGATCTTACAACCCTGAGATCATGATCTGAACTGAAATCAGGAGTTGGATGCTTAATCAGACACTTAACCGACTGGGCCACCCAGGCACCCCATCACATATTTATCTTTGTTTAATGAGAACATTTAAGTTCTACTCTCTTCCCAAATTTCAGTTACACAATACAGTGTTATCAACTATCGTCACCATATTTTACATTAGGGCCTCATGCTTTTTTAAAAATGAAAAATATCAACTATGGAAAGAAGTAGAGATAGTAATATAATCAACCCCAATATATACCTCATAGATTCAACAATTATCAGGATTTTGCCACATTTGCTTTTTCCTTTTGCACCTTTGCTGAAATGTTTTATTTAAAGCAAATCCAAGGGACGCCTGGGTGGCTTGGTCGGTTAAGCATCTGCCTTCAGCTGGGGTCATGATCCCAGGGTCCTGGGATTGAGCCTCAAATGAGGCTCCCTGCTCAGCAGGGAGCCTACTTCTCCCTCTCCCTCTGCCGCTCCCCCTGCTGGTGCTCTCTCTTTCTCTCAAATGAATAAAATCTTTAAAAAAAAAAACAAATCCAGCATCACATGTCATTTCAGTCCTAGACACTTCAATATGCATCTCCAAAAGAAAATAAAAACATTTCTTATATACCACAATACTATTATCGTGCCCAACAAAATAAACATTAATTATTTGATATCTTTAATACTAAGCTTCTCCCTCTGACTATAAGAAATGATACCTCAGGTTTAGAATCAGGGCTAAGGAAAAGCTCCCCCGGAGCTATTTAAGGGGGAAGAAATACTAGCCACAAGTTGATTCTCCAAGCCTCAATCCAGAATCTTTGCCTTGGTTTTGCGGGGTAGACATTTCCCATAAACATCTGCCGTATTGGTCTTGCACAGACATGGTATTCTTCCATCCCCCAGCCCCTAAAACAGCCTCTAAAACAAGAGCTTGGGCTTTTCAGCTATAGGAGAATTCTCAAACTAGAGTGTATCAGAATCATCTGGGAGGTTTGTTGAGCTATAGACTCTGGGCCCCACCCCCAAAGTTTCTAACTCAGTAGGCCTGGGGCAGGCTTGAGAATTTGCCTTGCTAACAAGTTCCCAGATGATGAGGATTCTGCTAATCCTGGGACTACACTCGCAGAGTCACCGAACTACAGTAAACCACACAAGTGGACCCTTTGCTGGACAAATCCAGAAGACAGCACTGCTGCCCCCTCTTAATGCCCACCTATGGTGGTTGTAGCAGCACCGGGGCTGAGAGCCGTCTGTGTGCAGGCAGGGATTCGGGATCTCTCCATGACCCTAGCGTTACTCTCGCTGCTGGCATACTTGGTTGGGCCTTGATCTGTCAGTTCCCACTAACCGGGTTTCTGGTGCCTTTTTACCTGGTAACTGAGCCCAGCCTCGCTCTGCCGTGACTGGGTTCCTTCCCTGGAACTCCATTCCCTGAGGGACCAGAATTCTCATCCTTCAATCTCAGTGTCCTCCAGTCAGGTCACCTCACACCGGGTCCTTGACTTGTCCCAGGGCTTGGCTGACTTTGTCCTGTCCCTACCAGGGTCCCTCCGACAGTTGTGAGGAGACATCCTTTCCTGCTGTCTTTTTCTAATTCACACAAAGGTGCTGTGCCAGGCCCTAGTCTAGTTCTCCGTCAGTTGCTTGCTCCGCCCTGATCCCTGGATTCAGGCTGAACTGTTGAATAATGAGTCCCATCTGGCTCCCACCCGGCCCCAACCCTAGCCCGAGCCTGCGGTACACATGCTTGCCAGCTGCTTCCTTCTCAGCCTGGCCCACACGGGCACTGGTTCCGCAACGGTCCAGGCCCGAGCCAGGAGGCTTTCCACTGCCTGGCTGTACGGAGGCAAGTACAGAGGTCGGAAGGAGCTGAACCGAGCCCTCTCCATCTTATCTGCCCATGGAATGAAAGTACATTTAAGATCTGGGCCCTGGACGTTATTAAAATTAAAGCCAACATCCCTGGCTCAGGTCATGATCTCAGGGTCATGAGATTGAACCCTATGTGGTGGGGGGGGGGGTCCATGCCCAGCAGGGAGTCTGCTTAAGATCCTCTCTCTCCCTCTGCCCCTCTGCGCACTCTCTCTCTCAAATAAATAATCTTTTTTAAAAAATTAAAGCCAACACATGACAGTTCATCAGCCAAAAGGCCCCTTCCAGACAAGTCGATGGCTCTCCTTCGATGAGGAAACTTGCCCCAGGACACAGCCTCACCCTAGCAGCACCCAGTTTATCTCTCGGAGCGGCAGTTGCCCTGAAGTAATTGATGTTGGGCCTGGTCTTCCTCATCTCTCAGAAGAAGATGAGAGTGCTCTTGGCACTCAGACCCCGTTCTACACCAAATTCCCAGTTGGCCAGCCAGTTAGTGAGTCAAATTTACAAACCCACTAACCCCAGAAGAGGCCCTATGGATGAAAACTAAGCAAGCAGGGGTGGGGGCTCCACCCTGAGAGAGGGGATGGGTGGGTCCATCCGTCCATCCGTCCATTGATCCATCCAGTAAATCCAGTAAACATTTGCTGAGAGCCTACAAGGACCAGGAACTCTTCCAGACACTGGGAGCGCCACAGAGAACCAAAGGGACAAAATCTCTGTCCACATGGATATTGTATTACAATGGAGGAGACAGGTAATAAACAAGTAAATAAGTGAAAATATGTAGTAAAATAAGACCCTAAGGTGACACTAGGGTCCAAACGACACAGTTGTGAGATTAATGACACATCAGGGTTGAACCTGCTACCGAGGACAGGAACCAGTCGCCAATCAAATTTCCTCTCTGCTCAAATTAAAGCAAAGTGGGCTGTGCTGCTTAAAGGGCCTCACTGTATATTAAATAATGTAAGAAGTGCTAAGAAAAAAATAATAAAGCAAGGCAGGAAGATATAAAAATGTTGGGGGGGCAGTTAAAATTGTAAATGGCTTGATTTATATGATAAGTAGGACGCCTCACTAAGAAAGTAACCTGGAAGTGAGGGCATAACTCGCCACTGACTGGTGCAGAGAAACCCAGAAACACTGAGGAGTGGGACCGTGCAAAAAATAAAGAAGAGAGGCAGTCTCTGAAGAGACAGCAGCAAAGGGAGGCGAGGATTCGGTTTTGAAGGGACCAGAACAGGTCAGCTAGCACCTGATGGTGTCCTTTCTGGCATCCCCTCAGAGGGAAAAGGCAGGGCACATTCTCGGCAGGTGGAACAGGACAGGCGATGACTCAGAGGTGAGAGAAAGCAACGCAGCTGCGGAGGATACGCTTTCCTGACTGGGTCTTAGAAGAGCAAGAGTTCAATTGAGCCAGAGAAAAAGGAGGATTCAGGAATGAAAAGTGTGAAAAGCGAGATCAGGAAGGACGATTTTCTCTTTGGCTACAGGCCGTTGGAAGCCATCGCGGAAGCAGATTCAGATGCTCGAGAAAGCCCGGCAGGAGGGCCGCTTCTCCCGTCCTCGCGTGCTCGGTGCGCAGTGCTCGCAGGGAAGCGCGGGCCCAGAGCGGGCTGTGGAGGTGGAAAGGCTGGAACGGAGGGGAAGCCAGGAGCCGTGGGCTGTCCTGGCCGCTTTGCCTCTCCAAAGATGTGTGGGAGGCAGCGAGTGCCAGAGCTTTGCTCAACTCCCCTATCCCTGTTTATTCTTCTTCCTTTAATGATATGATGAGCTCACGGTCCCTAGTGGTGCCGGGAACGCATTAGCCGTTCAGCTCGCTTTGGCTTTAGCAGAACCATGGAGTGTCCCGCAAGCCGGCGGGTCTCCGCTGCACATCGGGAGTGACCAGACAGCAGCACCTGCCCGGAACCCACAAGCAACCATGCCAGCTCTGGTGGCCAAGCCATTGGGGGGGGGGGGGGGGTCATGGCGCCTGGGAGGGAGAGGCCAGGTCAGCAGCACAGACCACCAGGGAACAAAACATTCCACTCCTCTTTGGGAGGAAAATAATCCAGTAGATTCATTTTCTTTCTTGAACCCCCCCCCCACCTCCACCCCACACAAATCCTCCTTCCCAACTAGCTGTGTCTAATCTCCCACTTGTTTTTTCTTAGGGGGGGGTCTCTTGATTCCCCACCTTTCCACAGTACCCTATAGAATCCTACTCCATTGTCCATTTACTCTGGATTTTTCCCTCACCTTACCCAACCTGCTTACACTAGTCAACATCCTGCCTCTCACGGCCTTTCTTCTTCCTGGAGTCCTCAACACACAGAGGAAGGAAGAGCACATCACCTCTGTGCCATTGGTCATGCCAGTCAAATCCTTATCATCTGGGCACACCACCTTCTCCAAGTCTCCAATTCTTCCTGGTGCACATTTTCTCTTTTCCCTGTTATCATCCTTGGTGCCTTCAACCTTCATGTCAATAGCCTGTCCAGTCTTTGCCCCCCCTCTTCCATGCTCTCCTTCATACTGACGACCTTTGTTCTACGGTATAGTACTCGCAGCTGGACCACATTTCAGTTCTGCCTCCTCCCAAGACATTGGGCATGGTGCTGTCTCTCTTAAACATGGCCTACTCCCCAGCCACATCCCCACTTCCTCACCCGTCCTGACCTTTTATAACTCACACAGTGTAATAGCCCCCTTTGGTCTACATTTTCAACACACATACACACATACACTTGGACACCTCTCTGGTCTCTACTTGCCTTCTATCCCTCCATCTTCTTCCCCACCAATGAGCACAGCTGAACCAGAGGAAGGAAGTACCCTCTATACAAAACTACCTTCTCTTCAAAAATGATAACAATTGGTATTGTGCACTGACTATAGATACTATTCTATTCTAAGAACTTTGTGTGGATTATCTCACCTAACCTTCACAACCCATAAGTTAAGTACAATTATTACCCCAACTCTACATATAAATAATCTCAAAGCACAGAAAAGGAAAGGAACTTGCCCAAGGTCATGCAGTTGAGGCAAGATTTAAACAAAATCCATCATGTTTTAGTGCCAAAACCAACTCTCACCCCTCAAGTTACATGGAATAGATGCTGATTTTACTAAAATTTCAGTGGCAGCATTCTGGTACCTAGAAAGTTCTTGCGATTCATTCTAACCTGTTGAGTGCTTCACACAGTGGAGGAACGCAATAAAGATATGGTGAAAGTACTTAGATTACCAAAATCTAATTTGTGCATAAAATTTAAGACACTCAGGATCATGAAGTGAGCTCCAAAAGTGAGATAGCTGGAAAGAGGGAAGCTTAGATGAAAGGTGTAAGTGTGCATATTTGAAAAACAAAGTTTTCGTTCTTGAATTAACAAACCGTAAAATGTTGATGACACTGTAATCTATGCTCATTCAGACATAAATCTCCAGCAGTTGGTGCATTTACATTCATTAAAACAACAACAACAACAACAAAATGCTTGGAATAAACAGCCTTGCAAATATTGCCAGAAATTTCTTGAACTCAGATTCTTTTTTTTTTTTTAAGATTTTATTTATTTACTTGAGAGAGAGAGAATGAGAGAGAGAGAAAGCACATGAGAGGGGGGAGGGTCAGTGGGAGAAGCAGACTCCCTGCTGAGCAGGGAGCCCGATGCGGGACTTGATCCTGGGACTCCAGGATCATGACGTGAGCCGAAGGCAGTCGCTTAACCAACTGAGCCACCCAGGTGCCCTTAAACTCAGATTCTTAATGTGACCCCAAAGAATGTGATGTTTTCTGTATCTCAGAGCTGATCAAGAACACCAGTGATAGGGGCGCCTGGGTGACTCAGTAGGTTAAACCTCTGCCTTTGGCTCTGGTCATGATCCCAGGCTCCTGGGATCGAGCCCCGCATCAGGTTTCCTGCTCAGTGGGGAGCCTGCTTCTCTCTCTCCCTCTGCTGCTCCCCCTACTTGTTCTCTCTCTCTCTCTCTGTAAATTAAATAAATAAAATCCTTAAAAAAAAAAAAAAAGAACACCAGTGATAAAGAAACCCACCGTTAACATAAGCATGCAAGTCCAGGCTGTGATGCTGAGGCAAATATATCTGGGAACTGTGTGTGGATCTTGAATGGCGTGTGGTTTACCAGGCGGTCGTCATTGTCACTCGCCATGTGGAACAATGGCGTAGTGACATGTGGAAGCTGTACCATCATCTGAAAAAGACCCTCGACCATGGCCTGCAAGATAGGCTTCGAACTGGCAAAGTAGATATGTGTCTAAACTTCAGCCTTCTCTTAATTCCTCGGACACTGAGGCCATTACTATTGAGCCCAGCTGCTCCTGACCAGACAGGTGTGACCAGCATGGCAGAGTCCTAGCATATCTCTGTGAACTGGTCAAAGGCAAAAACAAAAAGAAAACAAAAACCTTCCAAGATATTCTAAGGGTAAACACAAGCAAGATGGGGAATGTTCTAAGAAGTGGCTTAAGACCATAGAGTAAGGATAAGCCACATTATAGTGTGAACACCAGCAAATGAAGAGAAAGAACCACCTCAACAGCAGATCGAGAATCAACACTCAAGTTCCAGAGATTGTGGCAGTTGTAGCCTTGGTGAAATCTGTCAACTCCAGACCAGCTCCATTTGTTGTTTAAGAACAGATGTCTTTTGATGTGGAGAAAAAGGAACCCTTGTGCACTGGTGGTGGGAATGCAAACTGGTGCAGCCACTGTGGAAAGCAGTATGGAGGTTCCTCAAAAAATTAAAAATAGAGCTACCCTACGATCCAGTAATTCCACTACTGGGTATTTACCCAAAGAATACAAAGACACTAATTCGAAAAGATGTATGCACCCCTATGCTTATTGCAGTGTTATTTATAATAGCCAAAACAGAAGCTGCCCAAGTGTCCATCAATAGATGAATGGATAAAGATGTGGTATATACACACAATGGAATATTATTCAGCCATAAAAAAGAATCAAATCTTGCCGTTTGCAACATGGATGGATCGACAGAGTATAATGCTAAGTGAAATAAGTCAGTCAGAGAAAGACAAATACCATATGACTTCATTCATATGTGGAATTTAAGAAACGAAAGAAAGAAAGAAAGAAAGAAAGAAAAAAAAAAAGAGAGACAAACCAAAAACCAGACTCTTAACTGTAGAGAACAAACTGATGGTTACCAGAGGTGAGGTGGGGAGGAGTGAAATCAGTGAAGGGGATTAAGAGCACACTTATCATTGAGTAATGTATAGAATTATTGAGTCACTATATTGTACACCTGAAACTAATATAACACTGTATGTTAACTATACTGGAATTTAAGAATTTTTTAATAATAAAATAAGTTAGAATCCATAAAAATTTTTTTAAAAAGAACAGATGTCTTTTAGAAGTCAGGTATTGGAAGGTAATTAACTAATAGTAACTCAGTGGGCCACTATAAGCATGTCTGATTGGCAATCAGCAAATGCTTCCCAAAATGGCGGCAGCAGAGTACAATGGACAATAAGCTGGAAGCTGGAGAAGATGTGGGGAGACTGGCTTTCCCACCCATTTCTGGGGAATGTGAATGCCACATCATTTTTGGCAAGAATCAGGCAGTGCATAATGAAACTTAAAATGTACATGCCCTTGGTCCCAGCTGTCCCACTCCAGGACATCTAGGCCACAGAAGTGAGAGCACCTGAGGGTAATAATATGTGTGCAAGACTATTTCTTGCAGTGTTGTGCGCACAAGCAAAACACGAGAAGCAACCTGACGATCTCTCAGTATAGGACTGACGGAATGTGTGTGGGGATCTGCTGGCTGCCAATTCCTCGTCATCTGTCCCTTTCTGCCGTTCTAACAGAAACTCAATTTCCTTTGGGTATCCATTTGCTGGGAGAGGAGACCTGTAGCCCCAGCTCCAGTGGGAGAAATCTGGATTAGCCTGAAGTCAAGTGGACTTGAAATCTCCAGTTCCACCCTGGTCCCCACCTCTTCCAAACTATGGGAGCTAGGTGTCATTCTATCTACCTGAGCCTCATTTCCTCAACTGCAAAATGCTCATTCCCACACTTGCCCTGCCTACATGGTAAAGTAAGCATTCCACCAATTTAAATGACTATAGATTTTGGAAAAGTCAGCCTCTGTGGGTACGCGTTACACTTGGTATCTCTGTTCACCTCCAGGCCCACAGTCATGTTGCCCTTCCTCAACCCCACAGTCTTCCTACACACAGACTGAGGAACAGCCAGCCATGTGCCAGCTTACTGCTGGTCTTCCTCCACATGGGGCCCCAGCCAACACTTCGATTAACTCCTAACCAAAAAATGATGATGGCTATAGGACCCAGCTGCTCTTGCCTTAGAAGGGATTTCTCTCAGATTCCTGCTCATGACTCATTACTAATATATTTCATCCATAACCATCATCTTTCCAAAGAGGAACATTTAAGATTTGCTTTCCAGATCCCAGTCATCTTGTCCACACTTACAATCGCAGATGCTGATTTAACTTGAGACATAAACATTCGCTGGCTTTCCTCCATTTATTCCCACCCTTCTAACACTATCCTTCCCCCTCGCACCTCTAGGATTTTCTCCTTTTCTTGACACTAACTCTCTTGCTCACACTGCCCTGGGCTCCCTTGGTTTTCTTTGAAACCTCAGTTTTTCTGAAATGCAGTTTCCCATTATCTGTGTGTAGAAAACTTCTCGCTTCTTCTCTAATGGGGTAAGAATTAGCAAAGTTTGCTTCCAAAGTTGCTGTTTCATTTTTGTTTTTTGTTTTTTTCCAAGCAGAGATGCCATTCTGGGGTGTGTGTGTGTGTGTGTGTACGTGTGAATGTGTGAACGTGCGTGTGTGTAATTTTAAAGACCCAGGAGTTGGGTCACTTGGGGATGAGCTTGTATAATGAGCAGACAGAACCAAACTTAACCCATTTAGTTATAATGAAAAGTTGTTTTCTCCCAAGAGTAGCTTTGAGGCCTGCACAGAGGAACCACATCTGCGGGAACAAGTAGAGAGAAGGGGTCACAGGGGACCTGGAAGGAACACTGGGGATGGCTCAGCGTCAGAGGGGAGCTGGGCATATAGCAGGGAGTCTCCAGGTTGCCATTTAGCACTGGTGTGTGGGACCTCCAGGACTCCTTCCCTCAGCTTCCTGATCCCCTGCTTGGCTTCACGATGCCTCCATAGCCCAAGGCAGAGGGACCACAAAGAATGTCACAGAGAACAACCAGATGGTAAAGTCTGACAAAGCTGGATTTGAATTTTGACGCTGCTTTTTGCTAGGACCTTGGGAAAGTCACCTCTCTGGGCCCCAGTGGCCTCCTCTGCAGAGAGGGAATGATCATGAGAAAAAAAAAAAATGCGTATGGAGACCTGGGAAGAAAAGGTTTGTGGTAGAGTAAGAGAAGCTCAGGACGCCTGGGTGGTTCAGTCAGTTAAGCGTGTGCCTTGGGCTCAAGTCCTGATCCCAAGGTCCTGGGATTGAGTCCGACATTGGGCTCCCTGCTCAGCGGGGAGTCTGCTTCTTCCTCTTCCTCTGCCCCTCTCCCTGCTTGTGCTCCCTCCCTCTCTCAAAATAAAATAAATAAATAAAATCTTTTTTTAAAAAAAGGCATTTGTCAGTGTATATGCCCATAAGCAAGAGTGAACCATTTGTCTCCGTCCACATTATAGACAGGGTGCAGCTTGATGCCAGCCTCAACAACTGCCCCATGACATGAGGATTTATATGGTACCCTGGAAGGGACGCTCGGGCCCTAATCCAGATTCTGACACCACTTGTATGACCATGGCCCGATGGCTTACCTTCCTCTCAGGGCCTTGTTTTTTCGTATGAAATAAGATGTTGGAATCAGGAGCTGTCTATAGTTTCTTCCATCTCAGACCTCCAGTGATTCTGGCCAAAAATGATAAGCCTTGACCTTATCTCTACTGAACTCCTATCCCAGACCTGAGTCTGCAGAACAAGAATCCCATGGCCCCAGCCACCACACGAGGAAGACACCACAGGCTGGGAGAACTTTCCAGAAACTGTTGGTGGGCAGCAGGGCCAATCCTGTGGTGGTAGGGAGGGGATCCCCCAAATCTTGCCCCATCTGGGATCCTGCACTTCCCCGCAAGATGACTGAGTCTTAGCGGCTTCCAGGTAGAAGAGACTCCTCCCTGCACATCCCAGACAGAAGTGTCCCCACATTATGACTTTTGTGAATGTGCCCCAAGGGCCAGGTGATCGTGTATTCTAGAGAAAGAAACACCCTCAACCACGCCTCCTGGGGGGTGGGGGAGGCCGGGACCATTGTGCTCCTGCTGACTCCATTATAAACCCATCCACAGAGACAAAGAGGTCAAGTTCCAGTGGAGTCCATATGTTCCAGTGAAATTCACACAGGCCTCCCTGCTGCCCAGTGTAAGAAAGAAAATACCTGTACCCATTGTAAACACAGGATGCAAGCCAGCTGGGAGAGGGAGCAAGGGGGGCAGGAGGTAAACTCTGGCATCACTGTCTATTTTAGGGGCACAGAAACTTCCAGCAACAGTGCAGATACTGGTTTTGGCAAGAAAGATGAGCACGGCGTTTTCATGGATCACAAGGCTAGGGGGAGAAGACGCCGGTCCTCCGTTGGTGCTGACAGCTACCCTACCCCCCACTCCTCAGCTGGTCCCACGACCTGGGCCTCTGTCCACGGCCCCCTTCCCTTCAATAGTCAGCATTGTTCAGGGAATCTCTTCCTTTTGTTTTTCCATCCATTTGTACCTCGGCCCATTTGTTTTCCATTCTCAGGAGCAATTCATCTGCTCTTGGGCCCCACAGTGTCTTTCTCCCCTTGATTCCTAGACAAGATGCTTGGACAGGTCCATTGTCTTAACGGTGACCAACACACAGTATTCAGTAAAAGTTGTGTTTTAGAAAGAAAAACCAATGGGGATTCCAGTTTCTATCCATGGTAACTTCTGGGAAGTTTTGGGAGTGGTGCTTCTGCTGTGTGGCTTGGCCTTTGTCCTCTTCGTTTGGGCTTTGGCGTAAGCCAAGTTCCACGGGGAAATCTGGGGAAAATTCCCGTGATGCCAAGACAAAGGGCAGAGCTCTTCCCTGTTTCTCTCTGCCATCCTGGGGCATTGTAAAGGAATTATAAAATTATACCATAGTGATAGAATGAAGGGAAAAGATTTAAGGTCTTTTCACTGCCCTGCGGATAGACAGCCCTTTATGGCTATCCAAGAAAAGTGGATCAGAGGGAAAAAAGAAGAAGTCAGTGTGGTTCAGGGCAGTTTGGACCCAAGCAGGCCTGTGTGTGGGAGGGACAGGGCTGGCAAGAAGAGGTTTCCACAGACTGGCCTGGGGGTCCCAGAAAAGGCCCCGACTGTACAGCATTTTATCACTGAAATTTCTGTTGCTGGGACCATTATGGGGGCAATTATCCCAGTTATTAATGTGTCACCAACTGTGGGAGTGGAGGGCATGTCCAGCCCCATCCGTTGGCTCTTCTGCTCTGGATTTTCATTTTGCCACAGACTGCAGGAGGCCTCTCAATTATCCACAGAATTGTAAAGATAACTAATAGCATCTCTTGTCTCCAACAGAAAGCTGCACAGAATTATTGATAGAAGAAACGCCGCTGAAGAAATGGTTGTAAGAGGGGCGCCTGGGTGGCTCAGTCGGTTAAGCGTCTGCCTTCGGCTCAGGTCATGATCCCAGGGTCCTGGGATCAAGTCCCACATCGGGCTCCCTGCTCCGCAGGGGATCCTGCTTCTCCCTCTGCCTCTGCCTCTCTCTCTCTCTGTCTCTCATGAATGAATAAATAAAATCTTAAAAAAAAAAATGGTTGTAAGAGTTTTGAGGGTGGATCTTCAGGAATAAAAGAAAATAAACCCAGAAAATAAAGGAAAGGTAGAAGGGGCATTATTCTTTTCCCAAACCTTCGGTTTCCCAAGCGAAGTATGTGACAGGTAAGGAAAGTATTTCCAAGCAAACCTTCCGGGTAGCGTTGAAATAGTCAGACTCTCCACCCTCCACACGAGCCTTGGGGCTCATGATGTGTGTGTATTACGTGCCCGCTCGCGCACATACACACCTCTGCTCTGGCCCCAGCGTCCATGCAGAGGTCAGGAAATGCCACCAGCCCTACTAATCTGTGGGGAGGCTGTCTCACTGAGCCAGACTGCACAAAGATACCTCTTCAACATGGCGGAGACTCAGCACTCTTGGCAGAAACACTTGGCACTGGCAGGAAATCTCAGCAGGGCGGCTTGTTTCCGCTCATCAAACACCAGTAGCTTTCACCGAGAGCAGCAGAAAATGGGAGAAATGTGTCTGATCGCATCCGGGCTGTGTGTCAGCACTTTTCTGAGGCAGAGTTAGTTGGATTCTAGCTTTGAAGAAAAGGCTGTTACACTCTTCTTCTGCCCCACAGCATCAGCCAAGAAAACAGTTGGCAGGAACTTACCCGAAACTCAGCTGCCCTCCCAATACCTCTGCAGCAACCTTGAGAGGGTCAGTGACTGGGAAACAAAAGTTAATGACAGAGCTCACTCTCCCTACTAATCACGGAGCACCCAATTACTGAGGAGAAATGGATGCCTGGGAACAATCCCTTGAGCCTCTCTTGTACTTGCTCTAGAACCATCCCTACTCCAATAGCTGCCTGCCTGTCTCTGGTTGGCCCCACCAAAAGCTGGGCAAGGAGGGGAAGCCAGATGTATACCCCGTAAAACAGCATGGCTTGTACCTGCTCAGCAGCTCTCAAACAAAACAAACCAAAACAAACCCTAGTGAGTGAGGAGAGAGGCTGTGAATTACCAGTGATCGGGGATTTGAGGGTGCCCCCCCACAAGTAGCTGTTCTTAGAACCAAGAACCCACAACTGACCTCTCATAAGAGTTACCCATGGCTCCTTTCCTTGCACCACAATTTTCTGCCCAGGCTAGAGGAGGGCATGATGGTTTAGAAGACAGGATTGGTAATTCTTAGGTAGACAGTTTGATGGATTTTTACAGATGCTACATGTATGTTACCCCCCCCCCATACCCACATCAACTATAGAACATTTCCAGGAGGCTCCCTCATGCCCCTTCCAAGTTACCAGCAAGCTCCGGAACATCTCTTCTGACTTCTGTCACCATAGATAATTCTGCCCGTCCTAAGACTCCACGTAAGTGGAATCGGTACATACTCTTGCACCTGGCTTCTTTTTACCTAACATTTTGCCTGTGATACTGATTCATGTGGTTGAATGGAGGGCTAGTTTGGTCTTTGTCATTATTGAGTTGTGGTCCTTTGTAGAAAAATCCTGACTCTGCTTTAGTCCCTTCTGGCATGAGTGAGAGAGGGCTGCGTGAGCTTGGAGCTTCTTCTGGGCGACCCAGAGATGGAGGCCAGCATCCAGGCCTGGGGAACAGGAAACGCAAGGCGGACTGCAGAGTCCTCAGGAAGGAAGGAGGGGGGCCAGCTCTGCTCTCTTGGACCATTTGGTATGGGCACTCCTGCTGAGCAGGGAGGGGAAAGTTCCAGGCCAGCCTCTCTCCCAGCCCCCAGCACTGCTGACCTGCTCTTAGGCCATCAACCCCCTCCCCAAAAGCCAGCTCCCCGAGGACGGGAGGGAACCCAGAGCCCCAGAGGCTGCTCCACAAACCAGTGTGAGAAGAGAGCTCCTCTCTTCTTTCCCTCTGGCTGACTAGCCAAACCAGTCGAGCATGACAACAGTCTGCCCGTTAATGCCGGTGCCAGCCCGAAGCATCTGTTTCTATTTCTCTCCTGTTTCCCGTGGGTGGTGGGTGGGAGCTCACTCGGCTCCTCTCCACTTTTCCCTCCTAATCACAGTCATTTGTTTTAACAGGACTGCAAGCGACTGTGACTACAACACGCAGGCAGGGCCCACACAAAGCCAGCGAGCACCGGCCTTTCCCACATCCCCAGGTCAGCCTAAAATGAAATGAAAACAGACCGCTCTACCATTATCCTCTTTCCTACTTGTTTTGCAGGGCCTCTGGCTACTTTTAGAATTTCCCCACTGCCTGATGTGGCCTCTGAATACCCGACCATCCCTCCTCTGGTTTCCAAAGACAAATGCCAGGACCTAGTTTACATATGCCCAGGGCTGTAAAGGTTTGCAGACCAAAGGACCAGCCTTTTCAAGGGGCCTGGCACAGCTGCTTTGGAAAGGAGAAAGCACTCCCTCTGGATGTGGGCTTTCTGAGGGAGTCTTGATCCTCATGAAAACAGAAGGGAGCTTCCGAAAATGGGAGAGGAGCCGATCACCCAGGTGACAGAGCCACCCACAACCACCCTGAGCCACCCACTTCACCTGATTTTTTCCATCCCAAACCTAAGGGACCTGGATGGCCACCCTCCCACCCAACACCAAGTTATCAGCCTGGTCCCCTTGTCATTGCCACACATCAAGTTGACCCTCAGCCCAGCCTCTAAGCCTCTCTCCTTCCATTCTCCACCTTACACACGTGTTTTGCCCATAGGGCCAAAACTTCCCCCGTGACCTCATCCCTTCCATGCATTCAGAAGCGGAGCCGCTGCTGGTGACCCACACATGCGAGCTCACGATCCATGTGGCCTTGGGCTCTGTCCCTACACTGAACCTCAGTTTCTACATCTGCAAAATGGGGTTATCCATACCCTCCCGGCCTACTCCAGAGAATTGTTTCTTCCTGAAAAGTAAGGCATGCTTGTTGTAAATGATTCAAACAACCCTGACCATGAGGAGTTGGGGGTGGGGGGGGGGATAAGGCAGGGGCGAATCTACCAATCTCAATTGATGCTTTTTTCTACAGTGGGTCCAGGGAGCTTCTGCCTGCTGCCTGCTTGATTCCCTCCTTCGCTGGGTGTTTGGGCCTACAGGACACTCCTTCCTATCCAGGAATAGCAGTCAAGGTCCCAGGCATTTATTGTGTGCCAGGCGCTGCACAAAGCACTCACATCCTCATCTCATTCAATCCTCATAAAAGTTCTTTGAGGCAGGGAATATTAATTCCATTGTATCTAGGAGGAAACTGAGGCCCAGAGAGGCTAAGCAACTTGCCCAAGATCACACAGGTAGGAAACAGAGGAGCCACGATTTTACTTTAGAATGACTTCTTTCAGTCACCAAGTTATATTACTGTTCTGGGCTAAACTATGTGTCTCCCCCCGCCCCACACCTGCCATTCTTTTATGTTGAAGCCCTAACTCCTAGGACCTCAGAATTTAACTGTACTTGGAGATAGAGCTTTAAAGAGGGAATTAAGGGGCACCTGGGTGGCTCAGGTGGTTAAGTGGCTGCCTTCCGTTCAGGTCATGATCTCAGCGTCCTGGGATGAAGCCCTGCTCAGCAGGGAGTCTGCTTCTCCCTCTTCACCTCCCCTTCCCCCAGCGCCCCCGCCCCCCGTCATGATCTCTCTCCCTCTCCCTCTCTTCCTCAAATAAATAAATAAAATCTAAAAATAAATAAATAAATAAAGAGGGAATTAAGTTGGGGCACCTGGCTCGCTCAGTGGATGGAGCATGCGACTCCTGATCTTGGGGTTGTGAGTTCGAGCCCCACATTGGGTGGAGAGACCACTTAAAAATAAAACCTTAAAAAAAAAAAAAAAAGAGGGAATTAAGTTAAATTAAGACCATTAGGGTGGGCCCTAATCCAATCTGACTGGTGTCTTTAAGGAAATGGGGGAGACACTAGGGATGTGCTCACACAGAAAAAAGACCATGTGAGAACAGAAGGAGAAGACAGCTATCTGCAAGCCAGACAGAGGCCTCAGAAGAAACCGGCAGACACCTTGATCTTGGACTTCCAGTCTCCAAAACTGTGAGAGAATAAATGTATGTTGTTGAAGCCCCTCAGTCTGTGGTATTTTGTTACGACAGCCTTAGCAAACTAATATGACTGCCTCCCACCTTCTCTTGAGAATGGCCCAAACCTTGGTCACTGTTCTAGCTGGCCCCACAGACTGACCAGCACCCAAAGAAGGAACGGAAAAGTCTGGGGAAAGACAGGAGGAGCAGAGAAAGGGAGCCAACATCGTCATCCAGGCCTGGGCCCACTCCTTTTGTCCTGTGCCATTTTCTACCAGGGTCCCTGGGGCACACTGTCCCCTCCTCACATCCCTGCTCAGGAGTGGGGTCTCCTCGGAGGCCCCTGACTTCACCTGATGGAAGAAGACTCCCTGTCTCCTTCTAGGCAACAGGACCACAGATGCATATGGTCACTTTGGAGCAAGTGGTATGTGGGATCTGTGCTGAGACAAAACAACTCTCAGTGCAGAGCCGAGGGTGTGGGTCCTAGAGTAAACTGTGAAAGAGAGAGACGGTTCTAGCAGGGCTGCAGCAGGTGCTGGGGAAGCCTCTGGAAGGAGAGAGACAAGAGAAGTGACACTGGGCCCATGTGGGTGGTGACAGATAGGACGGTTTCCGAGCTGCCCAGGTGGCCCCCTTTCCTGCCTCATCAGCCACCCTGGCTTTCTCCCTCCCCTTGCCCACTTCCAGGCATTAGCCCGAGGCCCTGGAACTTGGTGACATTTAACCCAACCCAACCAGGTCAAGAACCAGCATTGCATCCCTCCTGGGTTCTACAGCAACACGGACAATTATTTCAAGACTTTACTCTCCTTTCACTCCTGAGACTCAGTCCCAGTCCCCTTGTATAAGTTTCCTTTTGCTGCTGCCACAAATTGCCACACGTTTAATGGCTTAAGCCAACACATATTTATTATCTTCCTGTTCCGTAGGTCAGAAGTATGACAAGTCCATGCCTTAAAACCAAAGTGAGGGCAGGGCTGCATTCCTTTCTGGAGACCAAAGGGGAAGATCTGGTTTCTTGACCTTTCCAGCTGCCTGCATTCCTTGGTTCATGGCCCCTTCCGCCATCTTCAAAGCCACCAACGGCCAGTCTTTCCCATGTTGCATCACTCTGACTCTGACCCCCCTGCCTCCCTCTTTCACTTACAAGGACCCTTGTGATTACATTGGGCTCCCCCCAGATAATTCGGGATTATCTCTTTATCTTAACGTCAGCTGAGTAGGAACCCTAATTTCCCCTTGCCATATCACATGACATATTCCTGGACCTGAACTTCACTGGGAGGCCATTATTCTACCTATGACACCCCTGGATTTCCTCACTTCCCAGGGAGTAGAAGATACTCTCTAAAATTTATTCTGCCCCCCTCCTCCATCCTTCTTTGCCGTCTCCCACCTCGCTTCCCATTCACAATTAGCCCAATACTTCAGCCCATTTGGAAACAGTATCTGCAGACTCCAAGATATCTCTCTGGACCCACTGGGCACCATCCCCAGGATGCCTGTTCATGTGGCATGTGTTGTCGAGCCCCAGGACTGGCTGTGGGAACAGACAGCTACCACTGATTGCTGAGGTCAGGCTGTATTCCCCGGGCCTCTGGGTCCTTACACCTCAGGGGAGGACGTCACACTAGGTTAAGGATCCCGTTTCTCAACCACTGTGACCATGATGGTCCAATCATCCAAAAACAATTGATTCCTGAAAGATTAAAACCCACCAAAATGTGAGAGACAGGGCAGACTGGCCACACATCAGAACACCTATTTCCCAGTGTGCAGCCAGGAGGCTCAGAACCATAGGAAAAAGCACAGAACCATTGGAAAAAGATCTTCAGTTGTCTGGTAGGGATATTTCCATCACATCATGAAAGCTTGATGACACAATTTCCCAGAATCTAAATACTCTTGTTAGGTGTCCCAAGAGGTTCCCATTGAGCATTTAAATAAGTGCTTCATACACATATCCTCTCCCACCCTCATGACTCCAAGATGCCCCCAAATTTGTGATTTCTTCTTTCCTATCCTATTGATATACCTCAGAACAAGTGCCCAAGGGCTGTGTACTTTTATGCAAAGCACATACTGAAACTTTATCCATCCACAGGTGTCTGGGGGAGCCACCAGCACTTGCTGTAAACAGAGGGGTGGTGGGAGAATGGGGATGGGGGTCCACCTAGTCCGAGGTGAAAATTTTTCTTGCATGCTGTGAGATAGAACTACAGAATGAGAAAGTTGGAAGAAGGAACAGGAACCTCAAATTTCATCTAATCCAACTCCATCATTTTACAAATGGGGAAAATGTAAAAACAGTTTGGAAAAATTAAAGTCTGTGTGTAACTATTGGTATTATTGTCATCTTCATCATTATCATCATCATCATCATCACCACCACCATGATGTGGGAGCCTGGATTCCACTGTCCACTGGTGAGTCACTTTGTTCGGGGTCTTTTCTAGGAAACTGGGTTTTCTCACCTCCGCTTGTGCAGAGCCCCTACAAACTCCCCCGGCTGTTAGACTGAGAAGGGGGACAGCCTGAAGCTCAGGAGCATCCCTGAGATGCTGAGAGCTTACTCTTGGGCAGCCATGGGCATGCCCCGGCCTCCAGCTCCCCTGGGAAGGGGAGGCTAAGTACTCAAGAAGTCTCTCCGAGCGGGATTCTGACTCTACAGACCAACGTGGGAAACGCTGCGGGAGGGGGAGGTGCCAGGCGGCTTTAACTCATCACCAACACCAACAGGGCACTTACTGAATTCCAGACACCGGGGCCTGGTAAGCACGATTTCATTTGGGCAGCACACCAATCCTTCACAATCACTCCTCTTTTGCAGATGAGGAGTCTGAGGCACACAGAGGATAAGTAACTGGCCAAGGTCAAGAGGCTGATAAGGGGCAGATCCAGGATGCGAGTCCCTGTCCCGCTCCTAATCCTCATCTGCATTTTTGAATGGATGCAGAACGTTCTGGGACCCCATTTTCCCACCCCTTCTCCTTTTTCTCTCTCACCCCTCACCTTCCCTTCCCCATAAAGCTGCCAGGGGGTGACTCACATCCATTTCTTTGCCCAGTCCCCCCGCCCCGCCCCCCCACACACACCCCCAGCCTGGCATGCTATTTCTGGAGGGAGGGAAGAATTATGGAGGAGCATGGGAGCGGCTGTTTTTAATTCTGAACTGTAAAGCAGCCGAAGCCAGCATGCCTCACAGGGCCCTGCCCTCCCTGGGGACTTCCTAAGTGATGATGAAGATGGTGTTGGTGGCGATGACAGTGGGAGGGGAACAGGAGGCTGAAACGTTAGGGACAGGGCAGGACAAACTGAGGAAGACTAATTTGCTAACCCCTGCACCAAGATCTTTGCCAGCCACAAAATTGCTATGCTCATGCCTGGACTTCCATTCCCACTCTGACACTCTGAGCAGCCGTCCTGGGGCCTTCCCGAGACCCTGGCTGGAGAGCCATCCCAGCTCCATCCTCGGAGCTCCTGATGCCTGTGGCATGGACGCGGGCTCCTCTCGAGGCTCCAGGGTGCCAGGAGGCGGAAGCAGAGAGAAGCTTTCTGCTGTACCCACCCCTTGGACCAGTTTCCAGCTTGAGACAACACTTGTCAAAGCCCCTCGCGATTGCCGGGGTAGGCACCATATAAGCATTCATGTAGTTACAGGATAATAATTATACCTTCCACGTATGTACATAACACCTTTCTTCCCCAGAACAGCCGGCTTCTCGCATTATCTCATTAATCCTCCCGTCCCTGGGAGGCAGGGAGGGCCTGGCGTGATTACCCGAATTTCACTGAGGGAGAAGGGAGAGGGAGGGAAGGAGGGAGGGAGGGAAAAGCTGCTGGCCCGGGTCACACACTTCGTCACATGGTGTTAAGTATTGTCTGTTTCTGACTTCTTGGCCAGAAGTCAGAAAAATAATAATCATGGTTGCCCTCAATCAAGGGTTTTGGTGGGACTACACCAGGCAGCCATGGGCATGGTTTCCCTCAGCCCTGGCAACAGCCTTGTGAGGCTGGGATTATGATGGTTTCCATTTTACAGATGGAGAGACTGAGCTCAGAGAGCTGCAACTCCTTGCCAATGGTCTCAAAGGCAGTATGGCTCCACATACTTTTCTTTGGCCTTCCAGCAGACACCTAATAGCCGGCTCCAAATCAGGTTTCCTTCCCCGAAGCAATAATAGGTAAACAAAGGCAGAACGCATTCAGCAGGGGAGGGGGTGACGCCCACCCTTGGCCCCCAGGAGGTCAGAGCTGTAACGGAGCAGGCAGGAGGCCGCAAAAGCAGCTCATTATGTAGCCTTATGGAATCAATAGAAAAGGCCTAATTCACTGAGAGCTGCATCCCACCCCCATCCCTCCTCCAGTCCCATTCCGGTTTCCTGGCTCATCCTTTTGACACGGGGACAATTACAGCTATTCATACCCACCCCGAGGCCACCTGCCATGGACCCATTCTCATGCACATGGAGCTAAAGATCAGGCACAAAGCAGGCCACTCTGGGGGCTTTCCACCAGACCTGGGAGGGGACCCTCCCTGCATAACCCCCCTCAAGGCATTGAGGACCTAGGAGCCCCTGCAAATTCCGGGGATCCATCCTGCCCTTGGAGCTCAATGCCGGAGACTTCGCCGGCCTGCTCACCCACATTTGTGATGGAAGTTCACCCCTAAGAAACTGGCCTTTGGAGTTAAGGCTGGGGTGGCTGTCCTTGAGAGTCCCGAGTCCTGACCCCACCCAGAGTACTCTGGAAGTGGCCCTGGACCCAGCCTAGACTGGCTCAAGGGAGTCGATCGTTACCTTTTCAGGAATTTTGAGAGATGGCTGAAGTCAGCCCTGGTGGAAGTATTGAAACCATGTGAATCAGCAACTACTACAATCAGCTCCAGCTTCTCCCCAGGCAGCTCTTAAACATTTACCAGCGGACCCCTGCCTGCGGGTCAGAAGCACAACCTTCCGAGAGCATTCAGGGCAGGCTGAAAAACTAAGGCCAAAATCTCCTGGAGGCCAAGTAGCAGGGTGAGCGGCGTTCTTTTTACAGCGTAGACGGTCTTCTTGCTATGTTTCTACACACATCTTACTACCTTGGAGAAATGTTGTCCTCTAAGCTCCTTCTGGGAAAGAGGTCTTATTTGGACCCAAAGGATGAATTCTCAGTGTGAAGAGACTGTCCATCGTTGGCTGTCAGATCTTTGCACTGTCACTCTAGCCTACCCATTGAACCATGCCTTCTGCACGATTGGAGAATTAGATGGAAGTGATTTTTTTTTTTTTAGGTTTCAGGTTGCTCTGGTTGGATCAACCTAGAGGTGTCCGAGAAAGTTTTACAAAGAAAATGTGGTCTGGCTGGCTGTCACCAGTTGCTGCCTTTGAATTGAGGACAACGACAAGGCCTTTCCAGGCTTTCCTGAGCACACAGCTGGTAGCTAAGACTTCACGGGGAACCTCTCGGGGTGCGCCTCACAGGGACATTAAATGGCCCCGCTGATTGATGAAAATAGTCACAGTCTCTTCACAGGGAACAGGAAGGTTGTTTTGGAACTAATTTTCATGGTGAAATGCCCTGTAAGACTGAAGACATGAAGGCAGCAGTGGCCTCCGAGGGGTTGTTGCTTTGTGCTTGAGCATAAAGTAATTAAGAATGTGAATAAAGGACAAGCTACGGCCAAAACCTCCTAACACCATCAAGCAAATGTTCAGCTGAAGCATTACAACTGCTATTTCACCCCGTTTATTTCCAACTCTGAGCCCCCCATTCCCATCCACGTAGACTGCTCACTTCCCCAAGGGTCCCTGCAGCTCCCAAACCCCATAGCTGGAGGAGAGGAGCACCAGGCGTCTCTCAAGGACTCCAGACTTCTGCAAAGTCTCCCTGCACAAATCTCCTTGAGCCTTGTCTCTGGGCTGCACATTTGAACATCTTATCTCTTCAACTGGGAAAAAGGAGACTTAAATGCCATTCATGCACACAACGAATATATATGGATCACCTGCCATGCTTCAGGCACTGTTCTAGACATGCAGCAAAGAACGTGAAGGACCCGTCCCCGCCCTGGGAAAGACAGAAGAATATACAGAAAATTGGGAGCACATTCAGGAGGGCTCCCTACCCCAGTCTTGGTGCATCGACAAGAGCTTCCCAGAAAGCAATGGTTCAGGTGTGACCTAAAGAGGAGGTAGGAAATACCTAGATCAGGGTTTGGCAAAGCTTTCCTGTAAAGTTCCCTATGGCACCATGACAGGACAACAGCCCGATTGTAAATATTTTAGACTTTGTGGGCTTTATGGCGTCTGTCGTAACTTTCAGTTCTGTACGGCAGCATAGAAGCAGATGCCGCAGGCAAAATGGAAACGAATACGCCTGGCTGTGTTCCAATAAAACTTTATTTATGGATGCTGGAATGTAAATTTCACATTATGTTCAGGGTCACAAAAATAATCTTCTTGCTTTGACTTTTTGTCTACCATTTAAAAACGTAAAAATCATCCTCAATTCCTGGGCCAGGTTTGGGCCATGAGCATTCGCTTGCTCATCCCTGATGTGGATGAAGGGTATTGGTGCAGAGGTGAAGGGTGGGGTTCAGGGTTTTCCAGCTGAGGGAAGGCTGACGAATGGCAGAGAAGGCGGTGGGTGAGCCTCAATGGGACCCTGTGAACCCTGGAAAAGAATTTGGACTTTATCTATAGCTCAGTCATAGATTTTCAGTGGAAGAGTCGTGTATTAAACAAATACTTACTGAGTGCCTACTGAACGCTAGGCACTAACTAGGGGGCTACTTTAGAATGAACAGCAAGGAAAGGTTTTCTAGGAGTTGGCATTTGAGCTGAGACCTGAACTACAAGACCGGTTTATGGGGTGATATAACCCTTAATTCTTACAATTAACTGTGTGGAAGGAGCAACTGATGCTCATTTTACAAGTGAGAAAATGGAGACTCGGCAAGGCTAAGCAGGTTACCCAAGGTCGCAGAGCTAATGGGTGGCAGACAGCCAGGATTTCAACTGCTCTGGGTTCAAACCCTCTCTCTGGCATAGATTAACTACATTAATACTGACTAGTGACCATCTCAAGAGTCCCCATACACTGATTATGAGTTCCCTCTTTTTTTTTCCATCAAGAAGCATGGTCTAGTGAAGTTTGTACATTCAAAAAATATGTACTCAGGGACTTCTATGTGCCAGGACTATTCTAAGTGCTTGGAACAATGAACAAAAAAGATCCCTACACCCTCAGAAGGTAGGGAGAGGGAGCTGGAATTTTTAGATAGTGTGGTCAGGGCAAACCTCACTGAGGAAGTGACATTTGAACGGAATCAAAAGAGATGAGGGAGTTAGCTATGTATTTCAGAAAAGAGTTCCAGGCAAAAGGAATCGGCCAGTGCAAAGGCCCTGAGGTTGGAAGCCTGTTGGGATGTTCAAGGAACAGCTAGGCAGTCAGTGTGGCTGGAGGAAAATAAGAGATGTGGAAAGTGGTGGAAGATGATGCCTGAGAGGTGATATGGGGATGGTGGGGAGGGGGTCAAGAAAGCTCATTTTGGTTTTACTCTGAAGTTCACTGTCTCAAGCCTCAAGATGTAGATTCCAATTAGGAGTCCTTGAAGCACTGTGATTCTGTGGTTCTATGACAGAGAGAGCAACATCCGTGCCCACCACCATCTACTGTGACCATCAGCCAGGTTTGCCCCAGCAATAAGCTGTCACCCAAGGAGAAAGATTGGCATTGGGAAAAGACTGGGAGAGACTCTTCATCAGATCCCAGACTGGAGAATATTAAATAATGGGATGGTCATCTGCAGCATGAGGTGGCCTAGGTTACACAAAGCTCCCTAGCTCTGAAAACTCCCTGGCTCTTAGAAAGTGGGATACATTACTAGGACATGTGGGGTTCAGGAATTATGAAGGAAAGTTTCAAAGGCTTCTTTTCTTGGCCTTCTATAAGACTCACCTGGTTCTAGCCCAATCCCAGGATGATAAGAATACAGAGAGGCAGGCTAGTGTCTGGGCTGCTCTAGAAAAACCCTAAAGATACCCTCCCCCTTGAGTTCTTGGTTGAGAAGTTTTGGGGAGGGGGCCAGAGATGCGGTGGGGAGGTGCTTCCAAACCACTCTGGACAGGCATGATGCTCCTTCCCCATTCCTATTATGAATCTCGTTGACTCTGTGCCCAAGCCTTCTGGGTGTTTCATTTGGGGAATTTGTTTTTATTTTCTTCTACATCTGTTTCTAAATTTAGTTCCTTTGCCTTAAATAGATCAGCAACGGCCTCAAACTGGGTCTAGGGCTGGGACTCAGACCACTGGGATTTCTAATGGCCTCCCTCAGGCTCCGTCTGTCTCCTGTTGCCATGAGGGAAGTAGCAGACAGCCCAGGAGCATGCGACAGCAGAAAGAGGAGGTATCCCTCGTGGAGCTGGTCTTAAGACAAACATAGTGACGGATCTTCTTGACTATCCAACAGAAACGGACTTTTATGTGAGTCCCAGGGAATTTCTTCTGTCCTTAAGGAATCTGAACATCGAAACTAGACCGGTTCCGCTTCTGCCAAGAAATCCACTTTCTAGTCAAGGAAAATTCTTGGAGCCAAAAGCATGCTCCACCACCCCGCCCCAACATGCACTACAGGGCACCTGTAAATAAATCCATTGTCTTGTCTGAGCTCAGTGTAAATTCCTCAGCGGTTAAAAATGTTGGTTTGTTTTTTCCTGCTCTTTACAGACTGGTATAATTTCATTAGATACATTTCCTTCATTCCTCCCTTGCTACCCCCAACCAAGAATCCCTTTACCTTTTGACATCCTCCTTTTTTGCATCTCTGAGATCCTTACAGGGCATTGTCCTAAGTTATTCCCCCACAGAGAATTGTCAAATAACCAAGTAGCTGGTCCACTTACTGTTCCATTTACCCCTTAACACTCTAGGAATGCACTCATTTAACTGAGGTTTTCTGAAGACACATCTAAGAGGGTGTGGAGATGCACAAAGAGACAAAGATAGCTTTTTTTTCTTGAAAAATTTTATTTTTAATGGCATAAGTCTTTTCTTTCAACATTCAGGATGCAAAGAAATTGAGTCCTGGAGAGAAAGATGACTATTCCCGAGCCAGCAGGGAAAGACTGGCCTTTTACCTCCTTTGTCTTCTATCTGGGGCTCTACTAGACCATCTTCCCTAAGTCTTTGAATAGAAAAGGCTCTTGTTGCAAACACCAGAGACCAGCAGGCTGAGAAATGGATTTTTCAACCCTGCGAGGGAAACTCTGGTCTAAATAAAAGCTAGCCGAAGCCTTTATTACCTTAGCCATGAAGCCTTACCAGCCCCAAGGATCTCAAGACCTATAAGAAGGGGAAGTACAGCTGCCTGCCCTGGGGACTAGAGTCACAGTGGCCTGTCGCTACGCCTGGTATGATGGGGCCAGACAATCTAGAAGTTAAGAGCAAGGATGCAGGTTTATAAAGCATGTGCCTGGTTTACAGAGCCTGCCTCGACTTCTTTCTGTGTTCGCTTGGGTAGGTTACTTAATGTCTCTGTGCCTCAGGTTCTTTGTTTATAAAATGGGGATAATCAAAGGAGCTACCCCTTAGGGTTGTTACAAGGATTAAGTTAGATAATATATGTAGAGCAATTAAAACAGTGCCTGGTGCCTCGTAAGCATTATATAAGCATTAGCTATTTTTAATTATTATCTTTGCAGTAATATCTGATAATAGATAAAAAGCATATGTCTCTCCAGTGGACTCTACAAAGCAAGGTTTGGGCAAATCCTTCATGTCTTCAGATATTTATATGCACAGAGCACGGCCCCAAGTGCCAAGCCTTTATAGATCCATCTGCCCACGCCGAGATGCTCGGACCCCAAGTTGTCACTGCGAGCCTGTCCTCTTGCTTCCTGGCGCTGAGCTGGCAGCCAGTCCTAGTGCCACATCAAGGTCAGAGAGGAAAGCAACGGAAGGTCAGCTGCTTCATCTCCTTCAGTCGGGGGGGGGGGGGGGGGGGGGGGG